>NC_057812.1:381670180-381697837 GCF_018294505.1 Triticum aestivum | reverse complement strand
GACACCACACCCCGACACCCTGACAGCACACTTCGACCCCGACCCCGACACCCCGATCGACCCCGACACCCTAACACCACAACCACACCCCAACCCTGACCCCGACCGGGTCATATATTTGTGAATTATGAGTTAAGTTGTATATTTTTCGATTTTGTTATGCAAAACATCATATATATTTGTGTTGATCGGGTGTATTTTTACTATGTTCATGATGATGATACACTTAAATTATATACATATTATTGTATTCATGTCAGGTATCCAATTTTTTTATGTTGTACTAATTTCATTTACTTTTTGTCATTGCAGGTGTTGACAGGATGGTGGGCAATGGTCCAGAGCTCCCCGAGCCTCCTGCGAGCACTACTGGGAGGGGTGGTTCCATTATTCCAGCCCAACCCCTCCGGAGAGCACTGCTAGACAGTATGCAGACAACTACGATGGGCGCTTGTTCTATGGCTGGGAGAGGTCGGGGCAGGACGAAGAAGTCTGGTAGAGGTGGACGTGGCAGCGGGAGAGGTAGGAAGGCTGCAATTTCATTCTTCATGCTAGCATTTATCCCTTCCAAAATGACTTAATATGCTTAGTTAGTTAAGAAATGGCATAAATACCTTGGATAGTTCATTTATTACATATTTAGCTCCAAAATGACATAATAACCTTAGACAGCTCTATAAAATGACTTTATATGCTTTAGTTAGTTAAAAAATGGCATAACTACCTTCGATAGCTCGATAATGACCTAAACTAATCTTAGCTAGTTCATTCATGACATAATTAGCAATAAAATGACATAATAACCTTAGATAGCTCTATAAAATGACGTAATATGCTAAGGTTACAAAAAATGGCATAACTACCTTCGATAGCTCAATAACGACCTAAACTAATCTTAGCTAGTTCATTCATGACATAATTAGGTCTAAAATGACATAATAACCTTGGATAGCTCAATAATGACATAATTAGCATACTTTGGTCAAAAATGGCATAATAAACTTGGTTACCTCGAAAATGACCTAAACTTATCTTATTTTCCTCGAAAATGACATAATAACCTTTCTTAGCTCCGAAATGACCTATTTGCATAGAAAAATCATTCTTCATGCTAGCTTGAGCCCTTAACTAATATTTTGTTCCTCTCTCTCAGGCGACCACCACAAGAAGCCTGTGCCAAGTCTGTTCGACCTCTATGGCATGGCACATATGGCCCCGTACAAGAAGGCCAAGCCATTCACGGAGTCTGACCTAGATCATCCAGAGAGCTTTGATGACCCACAAGTATAGGGGATCTATCATAGTCCTTTCGATAAGTAAGAGTGTCGAACCCAACGAGGAGCAGAAGGAAATGATAAGCGGTTTTCAGCAAGGTATTCTCTGCAAGTACTGAAATAAGTGGTAACAGATAGTTTTGTGATAGGATAAATTGTAACAAGCAACAAGTAACAAAAGTAAATAAAGTGCAGCAAGATGGCCCAATCCTTTTGTAGCAAATGACAAGCCGGAAAAAACACTTATAACAGGAAAAGCGCTCTCGAGGACACATGGGAATATCGTCAAGCTAGTTTTAATCACGTTCATATGATTCGCGTTCGATACTTTGATAATTTGATATGTGGGTGGACCGGTGCTTGGGTGTTGTTCTTACTTGAACAAGCATCCCACTTATGATTAACCTCTATTGCAAGCATCCGCAACTACAACAAAAGTATTAAGGTAAACCTAACCATAGCATGAAACATATGGATCCAAAACAGCCCCTTACGAAGGAACGCATAAACTAGGGTTTAAGCTTCTGTCACTCTAGCAACCCATCATCTACTTATTACTTCCCAATGCCTTCCTCTAGGCCTAAGTAATGGTGAAGTGTTATGTAGTCGACGTTCACATAACACCACTAGAGGCTAGACAACATACATCTTATCAAAATATCAAACGAATACCAAATTCACATGACTACTCATAGCAAGACTTCTCCCTTGTCCTCAGGAATGAACGTAATTACTCACAAAGCATATCCATGTTCATAATCAAAGGGGTAATGATATGCATATAGGATCTGAACATATGATCTTCCACCAAATAAACCAACTAGCATCAACTACAAGGAGTAATCAACACTACTAGCAACCTACTAGCACCAATCCCGGACATTGAGACAAGAATTGGATACAAGAGATGAACTAGGGTTAGGAGATGAGATGGTGCTGGTCAAGATGTTGATGGAGATTGCCCTCTCCCGATGAGAGGAGCATTGGTGATGACGATGGTGATGATTTCCCCCTCCCGGAGGGAAGTTTCCCCAGCAGAACAGCTCTACCGGAGCTCTAGATTGGATCCGCCAAGGTTCCGCCTCGTGGCGGTGGAGTCTCGTCCCGAAAAGTTCCTCTCTGTTTTTTTCTCATCGAAAGACCTCATATAGGAGAAGATAGGCGTCGGAGAGCCACCGGGGGGCCCACGAGGTAGGGGGGCGCGCCCCCCACCCTCGTGAGCAGGGTGTGGGCCCCCTGGCCTTCATCTTTGGCGTGGATTTTTCTTTATTTCTTTTAAGACATTTCGTCGAGTTTCAGGACTTTTGGAGTTGCGTAGAATAGGTCTCTAATATTTGCTCCTTTTCCAGACCAGAATTCCAGCTGCCAGCATTCTCCCTCCTTATGTAAACCTTGTAAAATAAGAGAGAATAGCCATAAGTATTGTGACGTAAAGTGAAATAACAGTCCATAATGCAATGAATATCGATATAAAAGCATGATGCAAAATGGACGTATCAAGCTTCACCAACAAGTCCTCCCACCACAAGCTTGTTAAGTATAGAGATGAGGCAAAGGCGATGAAAGGGGAGGACTTTAACCCGAGCCAGGATCCTTTTGATACAGAGCTCGTGATGATATCTGGTGGCGGGAGGTCCCATGGCTCTCGAGCCATTGGTGATGGTCTGATACATTGTCCTAAGACTCTCACGCAGATCAAGAAGTGCCTGAGTAGCTTTGATCCTGAGATAACGCCTCGTGCACGGCCCGCGGAGCTCGCCATGGCGGTTAGTTATACGGACTCTCTCACCTTTCCTCCATTACATTGTGTGTGCACCTGTCGATGATTACAATGCTAACGAGGAGTGGTATGTTGCAGGCTATTGTTGAGAAAGAGAGATTGAAGACGCAAGCGCTTTTGGAGGAGGCAAAAAGGGAGGCGGCGGAGAGGGAGAGGGAGATGGAGGAGAGGACGGCTAAGCTGTTGGAGGAGGAGAGGAACCGGAACGACAACTCTAACCGGGCCGTATACGAGCTCATCGTGGTATGTTTCTCGTGCATATTAGCCCAATCATGCACGTAATGTTCGCATTACTATCTAATATGACTGACTCGTGAGAACCATATGTGTAGACCATGTGCGAGAGAAATGGTCAGGCCCCTCCGCTGATGCCCCAGATTGCTCCGGCGACCACGGTGAGTTTGATTTGAATGGTAGTTGCTTACTACTATTCACATTTCAGTTTGCGAACTTGCTAACGAGACATTATTGGAAATGATCTTTGGTGCAGCATGGCTCCCAACAAGCATCGACCACTCCTTCCGCCAATGCTGGAACCCCGACCGGTCCTTCACCTCCGTCTGGCACTAGCGCAGCCCCGACCATTCCTACACCTCCGTGATAACGGTATTTTTCTTCTTATTTAGCGTGTTTAGTCCATTTTTGACATAATTTAGCATATTTAGTCCACAAATGACATAATAAGATGAAGAAAATCAAGGAAGAGCAAGGAAAGAAGGAATGGGAGGAAAAGAAGAAGAAGAAGAAGAAGAAGAAGAAGAAGAAGAAGAAGACTAGAAGAAGAAGAACTTCTTCTTCTTCTAGTTTTCTTTTTCTTCTTCTCCAAAATGAAGTTAGCTCTAAGTTATATCAAAAATGGCATAATATGCTTAGTTAGGTCAAAATGGCATAATTAGGTAGGTAAGCTCAAAATGGCATTTTTCTTCTTATTTAGCCTTTTTAGTCCATTTATGACATAATTTAGCCTATTTAGTCCACAAATGACATAATAAGATGAAGAAAATCAAGGAAGAGGAAGAAAAGAAGGAATAAGAAGAAGAAGAAGAAGACGAAGAAGAAGAAGAAGAAGAAGTTTTTCTTATTCTTCTTCTTTTTCTAGTCTTCTTCTTCTTATTCTTCTAGTTTTCTTCTTCTTCTTCTCCAAAATGAAGTTAGCTCTAAGTTAGGCTAAATTATGCTTATCAAAAATGGCATAGTATGCTTAGTTAGGTCAAAAATGGCATAATTTGCTAGGTAAGCTCAAAAATGGCATCTTTCTTCTTATTTAGCCTATTTAGTCCATTTATGACATAACTTAGCCTATTTAGTCCACAAATGACATAATAAGATGAAGAAAATTCAGGAAGAGGAAGAAAAGAAGGAATAGGAAGAAAAGAAGAAGAAGAAGAAGAAAAAGAAGAAGAAGAAGAAGAAGAAGAAGAATAAGAATAAGAAGAAGAAGAAGAAAAGAAGAAGAACTTCTTCTTCTTCTTCTTCCAGTTTTCTTCTTCTTCTTCTCCAAAATGAAGTTAACTCTAAGTTATACCAAAAATGGCATAATATGCTTAGTTCACTCAAAAATGGCATAATTAGCTAGGTTAGCTCCATTTTAGCTAAGTATGCTTACTTCTTCTTCTTCTTATTCATTTTCTTCCTCTTCTTCTGATTCTAGTCTTCTTCTTCTAACTTTCTTGTTTCCCATTTTGCAGATTTAATTCACTATATGGAAGCTTGCATGGATGGAGTGCTTGTTTCCCTTTTCTTTTTTTGTTTGTATCGATGAAAAATGTGGAACTTGTTATATGGATGCATGGAACAATGTGTTGGATGAACATTGTGATGTTACTGTAATATGTATGGATGGAACTCTGTTTCTTATAATGTATGTATGTTGATCATGGAGGGAGCTATGTGTTGGATACATCATATGTCTACTGTCCATGTCAAAAAAAATATGTATATCTGTGTGTGAATTCCTGTGAAATTAAATGGATTCAAATAAAAACAGGGGATATGTAGCCTCTTTGCCGTCTGCTAGCAGACAGTGAAGCTCTTTGCCGTCTTCTAGCGAACGGCAAAGAGGCCACGTGGCAGCTATCTGTAAAAACTGGGAACACTGGCTGCCTATTTGGTCACTTTGTCGTCTGCCAGCAGACGACAAAGATTCAAATCACTTTGCCGTCTGCTGGCGGACGGCATAGCTGGCCACGTGGCAGCTTCCCAGTGCTGCCTAGCTGACCTCTTTGCCGTCTGTCAGTGGACGACAAAGAGCTTTGACTCTTTGCCGTCCGCTAGCAGACGCAAAGAGCGCCGTTAACCCCCTAACGGCTGTCACGCCACCTCACTTCTGTCTGTTGTCTATGCCGTCTGCTGGCCTAGGATGGCGGACGACACAATCCATTGCCGTCCGTTTCCAGGAAGCGAACGACAAAGAAGGCCTTCGCTGGCACGTGTTCACACGGATAGTTTGTCGTCTGCTGGCGAACGGCAAAGAAGTTTTCCGTCCGTGATCTATGCCTTTGCCGTCTGCCATGGCAGACGGCAAAGAATCTGATTCCAATAGTGAAAGCTCAAGACTCTACATTTTACCTTTTAGTGATCCAAGATAACATTGAGTCCATATGAAAAGCCAATACTATTAAGAGGGGATGAGGTGTTGCTTCATGGGTTACTTGCTCAAAATGCTTAGTGATATGCTCCAAAACCCTCAACCACTTTCTGATGTCCACATTTGTCCCAAACCAAAAGTCAAACTCGGCCCCACCGAAACTTTCCATCCGGCGCCACCGAGTTCAGTTGACATAGCCACTGCCACAAAACCCTAGTCTTTTCGGTCTCACCGATAGGGATCTCGGTCTAACCGAGATGGGATTGCAAACACTTTGTTTCCCTTCGTAACGTTTCGGTATAACCGAGATGAGCGATCGTTCCCACCAATTTCGCAATGCAAACTCTCGGTTTCCCCTTCGTAACATTTCGGTCCAACCGAGATGAGTGAATTGGTCCCACCGAGTTTGCCTGACCAGCTCTCTGGTTAGCTTATTACCAAAATCGGTCCCACCGAGTTTTGTGGAATCGGCCTCACCAAGATTACGTTATGTCCTAACCCTAATGAAATTGGTCCCACCGAGTTGACGTGTCGGTCCCATCGAAAATCCTAATGTTCACATTTTGAACTAAATCGGTCTGACCGAGTTTCACGATTCGGTCTCATTGAGTTTGGTCAATTGTGTGTAACGGTTAGATTTGTGTGGAGGCTATATTGAAACGCCCTCGATGCGGCTATATCTCCCATGTGTCAAGGCACGACTTAGAGGCACAACCACATTGAAAGCAATGTCGCAAGTTAGCCAATCATCACAACATCCCATGTAATATAGATAATAAAAGGGGAGGTACATAGTTGGCTTACACTCGCCATGTCAATCAAGTACATAAATAGCATTACAACATTCAAACACTCATGGCCCGACTACGGCGCCAAAATAAAAGATAACCCAACATGCGACACGGTCCCGATCACCCCCAACTGGGCACCACTACTGATCATCAGGCAAAGACACGTAGTAACGGTGTGAGTCCTTGTCGAACTCCCACTTGAGCTCAAGCGCGTCATCTGGAGCGGAATCATCAGGCCCTGCATCTGGTTTGGAAGTAATCTGTGAGCCACAAGGACTCAGCAATCTCGCACCCTCGCGATCAAGACTATTTAAGCTTATAGGTAAGGCAAGGTAATATATGTGGAGCTGCAGCAAGCGACTAGCATATATAGTGGCTAACCTGTTCGCAAAAGAGAGCGAGAAGAGAAGGCAAAGCGTGAATGAATTGTTGGAAATATGCCCTAAAGGCAATAATAAAAGCATTATTATTATATTTCCTTGTTCATGATAATTGTCTTTATTCATGCTATAATTGTGTTATCCGGAAATCGTAATACATGTGTGAATAATAGACACCAACATGTCCCTAGTAAGCCTCTAGTTGACTAGCTCGTTGATCAACAGATAGTCATGGTTTCCTGACTATGGACATTCGATGTCATTGATAATGGGATCACATCATTAGGAGAATGATGTGATGGACAAGACCCAATCCTAAACATAGCACAAGATCGTATAGTTCGTTTGCTAGAGTTTTCCAATGTCAAGTATCTTTTCCTTAGACCATGAGATCGTGTAACTCCCGGATACCGTAGGAGTGCTTTGGGTGTACCAAACGTCATAACGTAACTGGGTGACTATAAAGGTATACTACGGGTATCTCCGAAAGTGTCTGTTGGGTTGACACGGATCGAGACTGGGATTTGTCACTCCGTATGACGGAGAGGTGTCACTGGGCCCACTCGGTAATGCATCATCATAATGAGCTCAAAGTGACCAAGTGTCTGGTCACGGGATCATGCACTACGATACGAGTAAAGTGACTTGCCGGTAACGAGATTGAACGAGGTATTGGGATACCGACGATCGAATCTCGGGCAAGTAACATACCGATTGACAAAGGGAATTGCATACGGGGTTGCTTGAATCCTCGACATCGTGGTTCATCCGATGAGATCATCGTGGAGTATGTGGGAGCCAACATGGGTATCCAGATCCCGCTGTTGGTTATTGACCGGAGAGTCGTCTCGGTCATGTCTGCATGTCTCCCGAACCCGTAGGGTCTACACATTTGAGGTTCGGTGACGCTAGGGTTGTAGGGATATGTATATGCACTAACCCGAATGTTGTTCAGAGTCCCGGATGAGATCCCGGACGTCACGAGGAGTTCCGGAATAGTCCGGAGGTAAAGATTTATATATGCGAAGTCCTGTTTCGGCCATCGGGACAAGTTTCGGGGTCATCGGTATTGTACCGGGACCACCGGAAGGGTTCCGGGGGTCCACCGGGTGGGGCCACCTGTCCCGGGGGGCCACATGGGCAGTAGGGGGTGTGCCTTGGCCTACATGGGCCAAGGGAACCAGCCCCAAGAGGCCCATGCGCCTAGGGTTTCAAGGGGGAAGAGTCCTAGGAGGGGAAGGCACCTCCTAGGTGCCTTGGGGGGGAGGGAGACCTCCCTTGGCCGCCGCCCCACCCTAGGAGATTGGATCTCCTAGGGCCGGCGCCCCCCCCCTTTGTCCCTCCTATATATAGTGGGGGAAGGAGGGCTTTTCATCCACGCCTTTGGTTGCCTCCTTCTCCCTCTCCAACACCTCCTCCTCCTCCATAGTGCTTGGCGAAGCCCTGCCGGAGTATTGCAGCTCCATCATCACCACGCCGTCGTGCTGCTGCTGGTGCCATCTTCCTCAACCTCTTCTTCCCTCTTGCTCGATCAAGAAGAAGGAGACGTTACGCTGACCGTACATGTGTTGAACATGGAGGTGCCGTCCGTTCGGTGCTAGGATCTCCGGTGATTTGGATCACGTCGTGTTCGACTACCTCATCCCCGTTCTTTGAACGCTTCCGCTCGCGATCTACAAAGGTATGTAGATGCATCCGATCACTCGTTGCTAGATGAACTCATAGATGGATCTTGGTGAAACCATAGGAAAATTTTTGTTTTCTGCAACGTTCCCCAACAGTGGCATCATGAGCTAGGTCTATGTGTAGTTCTTCTTGCGCGAGTAGAACAAAATTTGTTGTGGGCGTAGATGTTGTCAACTTTCTTGCCGCTACTAGTCTTATCTTGCTTCAGCGGTATTGTGGGATGAAGCGGCCCGGACCAACCTTACACGTACTCTTACGTGAGACCGGTTCCACCGACCAACATGCACTAGTTGCATAAGGTGGCTGGCGGGTGTCTGTCTCTCCCACTTTAGTTGGAGAGGATTTGATGAAAAGGGTCCTTATGAAGGGTAAATAGAAGTTGACAAATCACGTTGTGGCTTTCACGTAGGTAAGAAAACGTTCTTTCTAGAACCCTAATTTAGCCACGTAAAACTTGCAACAACAATTAGAGGACGTCTAACTTGTTTTTGCAGCAAGTGCTTTGTGATATGATATGGCCAAAGTTGTGATGAATGATGAATGATCTATATGTAATGTATGAGATGTTCATGCTATTGTAATAGGAATCACGACTTGCATGTCGATGAGTATGACAACCGGCAGGAGCCATAGGAGTTGTCTTTATTTTTTGTATGACCTGCGTGTCATTGAGAAACGCCATGTAAATTACTTTACTTTATTGCTAAACGCGTTAGCCATAGTAGTAGAAGTAATAGTTGGCGAGCAACTTCATGGAGACACGATGATGGAGATCATGGTGTCATGCCGGTGACAGGATGATCATGGAGCCCCAAGATGGAGATCAAAGGAGCTATGTGATATTGGCCATATCATGTCACTATTATTATTTGATTGCATGTGATGTTTATCATGTTTTTGCATCTTGTTTGCTTAGAACGATGGTAGTAAATAAGATGATCCCTCATAATAATTTCAAGAAAGTGTTCCCCCTAACTGTGCACCGTTGCGACAGTTCGTTGTTTCAATGCACCACGTGATGATCGGGTGTTTGATTCTTATGTTCACATACAACGGGTGTAAGACAGATTTACACATGCAAAACACTTAGGTTGACTTGACGAGCCTAGCATGTGTATAGACATGGCCTCGGAACACAGAAGACCAAAAGGTCGAGCATGAGTCGTATAGAAGATACGATCAACATGAAGATGTTCACCAACGTTGACTAGTCCGTCTCACGTGATGATCGGACACGGCCTAGTTGACTCGGATCATGTTATACTTAGATGACAGGAGGGATGTCTATCTAAGTGGGAGTTCATTGAATAATTTGATTAGATGAACTTTATTATCATGAACTTAGTCTAAATTTTTTTGCAATATGTCTTGTAGATCAAATGGCCAACGTAGTCCTCAACTTCAACGCATTCCTAGAGAAAACCAAGCTGAAAGACGATGGCAGCAACTATACGGACTGGGTCCGGAACCTGAGGATCATCCTCATAGCTGCCAAGAAAGATTATGTCCTACAAGCACCGCTAGGTGAACCGCCTGTCCCACAGAACCAAGACGTTATGAACGCTTGGCAGACACGTGCTGATGACTACTCCCTCGTTCAGTGCGGCATGCTTTACAGCTTAGAGCCGGGGCTCCAAAAGCGTTTTGAGAGACATGGAGCATATGATATGTTCGAAGAGCTGAAAATGGTTTTTCAAGCTCATGCCCGGGTCGAGAGATATGAATTCTCCGACAAATTCTTTAGCTGTAAGATGGAGGAAAATAGTTCTGTCAGTGAATACATACTCACTATGTCTGGGTTACATAACCGCTTGACTCAGCTGGGAGTTAATCCTCCAGTCGCTTCCAGTCGCTTCCACCGAGCTACAAGAGCTTTGTGATGAACTTCAATATGCAGGGGATGGAAAAGACCATTCCTGAAGTATTTGCTATGCTGAAATCAGCAGAGGTAGAAGTCAAGAAGGAACATCAAGTGTTGATGGTGAATAAAACCACTAAGTTCAAAAAGGGCAAGGGTAAAAAGAACTTCAAGAAGGACGGCAAAGGAGTTGCCGCGCCCGGCAAGCAAGCTGCTGGGAAGAATCCAAAGAATGGACCCAAGCCCGAGACTGAGTGCTTTTATTGCAAGGGAAGTGGTCACTGGAAGCGGAACTGCCCCAAATACTTAGCGGACAAGAAGGCCGGCAAAACAAAAGGTATATATGATATACACGTAATTGATGTGTACGTTACTAGTACCCGTAGTAGCTCCTGGGTATTTGATACCGGTGCAGTTGCTCACATTTGTAACTCAAAGCAGGGGCTGCGGAATAAGCGGAGACTGGCAAAGGACGAGGTGACGATGCGCGTCGGGAATGGTTCCAAGGTCAATGTGATCGCCGTCGGCACGCTACCTCTATTTTTACCTTCGGGATTAGTTTTAAACCTTAATAATTGTTATTTAGTGCCAGCTTCGAGCATGAACATTGTATCGGAATCTCATTTAATTCGAGATGGCTACTCATTTAAATCCGAGAATAATGGTTGTTCCATTTATATGAGAGATATGTTTTATGGTCATGCTCCTATGGTGAATGATTTATTCTTAATGAATCTCGAGCGTAATGCTACACATATTCATAGTGTGAGTACCAAAAGATGTAAGGTTGATAATGATAGTCCCACATACTTGTGGCACTGCTGCCTTGGTCACATAGGTGTCAAACGCATGAAGAAGCTCCATGCAGATGGACTTTTAGAGTCTCTTGATTACGAATCATTTGACACGTGCGAACCATGCCTCATGGGTAAGATGACCAAGACTCCGTTCTCAGGAACAATGGAGCGAGCAACCAACTTATTGGAAATCATACATACTGATGTGTGCGGTCCAATGAGTGTTGAGGCTCGCGGTGGCTATCGTTATGTTCTCACCCTCACTGATGATTTGAGTAGATATGGGTACATCTACTTAATGAAACACAAGTCTGAAACCTTTGAAAAGTTCAAGGAATTTCAGAGTGAGGTTGAGAATCAACGTGACAGGAAAATCAAGTTTCTACGATCAGATCGTGGAGGAGAATACTTGAGTCACGAATTTGGCACACACATAAGAAAATGTGGAATAGTTTCACAACTCACGCCGCCTGGAACACCTCAGCGTAATGGTGTGTCTGAACGTCGTAATCGCACTCTATTAGATATGGTACGATCTATGATGTCTCTTACCGATTTACCGCTATCTTTTTGGGGCTATGCTTTAGAGACTACCGCATTCACTTTAAATAGGGCTCCGTCGGAATCCGTTGAGACGACACCGTTTGAATTATGGTTTGGTAAGAAACCTAAGTTGTCGTTTCTAAAAGTTTGGGGATGTGATGTTTATGTCAAGAAACTTCAACCTGAAAAGCTCGAACCCAAGTCAGAAAAATGCGTCTTTTCATAGGATACCCTAAAGAAACTGTTGGGTATACCTTCTACCTCAGATCCGAAGGCAAGATTTTTGTTGCCAAGAATGGATTCTTTCTAGAGAAAGAGTTTCTCTCGAAAGAAGTAAGTGGGAGGAAAGTAGAACTTGATGAAGTATTACCTCTTGAACCGGAAAAAATGGCGCAACTCAAGAAAATGTTCCTGAGGTGCCTGCACCGACTAGAGAGGAAGTTAATGATAATGATCAAGATACTTCTGATCAAGCTCCTACTGAAATTCGAAGGTCCACAAGGACACGTTCCGCACCAGAGTGGTACGGCAACCCTGTCTTGGAAATCATGTTGTTAGACAATAGTGAACCTTCGAACTATGAAGAAGCGATGGCGGGCCTGGATTCCGACAAATGGCTAGAAGCCATGAAATCCGAGATAGGATCCATGTATGAAAACGAAGTATGGACTTTGACTGACTTGCCCGTTCAACGGCGAGCCATAGAAAATAAATGGATCTTTAAGAAGAAGACAGACGCGGATGGTAATGTGACCATCTATAAAGCTTGGCTTGTCGCTAAGGGTTGTCGACAAGTTCAAGGGGTTGGCTACGATGAGACTTTCTCACCGGTAGCGAAGCTGAAGTCCGTCCGAATCATGTTAGCAATTGCCGCATTCTACGATTATGAAATATGGCAAATGGACGTCAAAACGGCATTCCTTAATGGTTTCCTGAAGGAAGAATTGTATATGATGCAGCCGGAAGGTTTTGTCGATCCTAAGTATGCTGACAAGGTGTGCAAGCTCCAACACTCGATTTATGGGATGGTGCAAGCATCTCGGAGTTGGAACATTCGCTTTGATGAGATGATCAAAGCGTTTGGGTTTATGCAGACTTATGGAGAAGCCTGCGTTTACAAGAAAGTGAGTGGGAGCTCTGTAGCATTTCTCATATTATATGTAGATGACAAACTTTTGATGGGAAATGATATAGAACTCTTGGACAGCATTAAGGCCTACTTGAATAAAAGTTTTTCAATGAAGGACCTTGGAGAAGCTGCATATATATTAGGCATCAAGATCTACAGAGATAGATCAAGACGCCTCATAGGTCTTTCACAAAGCACATGCCTTGATAAGATATTGAAGAAGTTCAATATGGATCAGTCTAAGAAGGGGTTCTTGCCTGTGTTGCAAGGTGTGAAATTGAGCTCAGCTCAATGTCTGACCACGGCAGAAGATATAGAAGAGATGAGTGTCATCCCCTATGCCTCAGCCATAGGTTCTATTATGTATGCCATGCTGTGTACCAGACCTGATGTAAACCTTGCCGTAAGTTTGGTAGGAAGGTACCAAAGTAATCCCGGCAAGGAACACTAGACATCGGTCAAGAATATCCTGAAGTACCTGAAAAGGACAAAGGACATGTTTCTCGTTTATGGAGGTGACGAAGAGCTCGTCGTAAAGGGTTATGTCGACGCTAGCTTCGACACAGATCTGGATGACTCTAAGTCACAAACCGGATACATGTATATGTTGAATGGTGGAGCAGTGAGCTGGTGCAGCTGCAAGCAGAGCGTCGTGGCGGGATCTACATGTGAAGTGGAGTACATGGTAGCCTCGGAGGCAGCGCATGAAGCAATATGGGTGAAGGAGTTCATCACCGACCTAGGAGTCATACCCAATGCGTCGGGGCCAATCAAACTCTTTTGTGATAACACTGGAGCTATTGCACTTGCCAAGGAGCCCAGGTTTCACAAGAAGACAAGGCACATCAAGCGTCGCTTCAACTCCATTCGTGAAAATGTTCAAGATGGAGACATAGATATTTGTAAAGTGCACACGGACTTGAATGTAGCAGATCCGTTGACTAAACCTCTCCCTAGAGCAAAACATGATCAACACCAGAATTCCATGGGTGTTCGATTCATCACAATGTAACTAGATTATTGACTCTAGTGCAAGTGGGAGACTGTTGGAAATATGCCCTAGAGGCAATAATAAAAGCATTATTATTATATTTCCTTGTTCATGATAATTGTCTTTATTCATGCTATAATTGTGTTATCCGGAAATCGTAATACATGTGTGAATAATAGACACCAACATGTCCCTAGTAAGCCTCTAGTTGACTAGCTTGTTGATCAACAGATAGTCATGGTTTCCTGACTATGGACATTGGATGTCATTGATAACGGGATCACATCATTAGGAGAATGATGTGATGGACAAGACCCAATCCTAAACATAGCACAAGATCGTATAGTTCGTTTGCTAGAGTTTTCCAATGTCAAGTATCTTTTCCTTAGACCATGAGATCGTGTAACTCCCGGATACCGTAGGAGTGCTTTGGGTGTACCAAACGTCACAACGTAACTGGGTGACTATAAAGGTATACTACGGGTATCTTCGAAAGTGTCTGTTGGGTTGACACGGATCGAGACTGGGATTTGTCACTCCGTATGACGGAGAGGTGTCACTGGGCCCACTCGGTAATGCATCATCATAATGAGCTCAAAGTGACCAAGTGTCTGGTCACGGGATCATGCACTACGATATGAGTAAAGTGACTTGCCGGTAACGAGATTGAACAAGGTATTGGGATACCGACGATCGACTCTCGGGCAAGTAACATACCGATTGACAAAGGGAATTGCATACGGGGTTGCTTGAATCCTCGACATCATCGTTCATCCGATGAGATCATCGTGGAGTATGTGGGAGCCAACATGGGTATCCAGATCCCGCTGTTGGTTATTGACCGGAGAGTCGTCTCGGTCATGTCTGCATGTCTCCCGAACCCGTAGGGTCTACACACTTAAGGTTCGGTGACGCTAGGGTTGTAGGGATATGTATATGCAGTAACCCGAATGTTGTTCGGAGTCCCGGATGAGATCCCAGACGTCACGAGGAGTTCCGGAATAGTCCTGAGGTAAAGATTTATATATGGGAAGTCCTGTTTCGGCCATCGGGACAAGTTTCGGGGTCATCGGTATTGTACCGGGACCACCGGAAGGGTCCCGGGGGTCCACCGGGTGGGGCCACCTGTCCCAGGGGGCCACATGGGCTGTAGGGGGTGCGCCTTGGCCTACATGGGCCAAGGGCACCAGCCCCAAGAGGCCCATGCGCCTAGGGTTTCAAGGGGGAAGAGTCCTAGGAGGGGAAGGCACCTCCTAGGTGCCTTGGGGGGGAGGGAGACCTCCCTTGGCCGCCGCCCCACCCAAGGAGATTGGATCTCCTACGGCCGGCGCCCCCCCTTTGGCCCTCCTATATATAGTGGGGGAAGGAGGGCTTTTCATCCACGCCTTTGGTTGCCTCCTTCTCCCTCTCCAACACCTCCTCCTCCTCCATAGTGCTTGGCGAAGCCCTGCCGGAGTACTGTAGCTCCATCACCACCACGCTGTTGTGCTGCTTCTGGTGCCATCTTCCTCAACCTCTTCTTCCCTCTTGCTGGATCAAGAAGAAGGAGACGTTACGCTGACCGTACGTGTGTTGAACGCGGAGGTGCCGTCCGTTCGGTGCTAGGATCTCCGATTATTTGGATCACGTCGTGTTCGACTACCTCATCCCCGTTCTTTGAACGCTTCCACTCGCGATTTACAAAGGTATGTAGATGCATCCGATCACTCGTTGCTAGATAAACTCATAGATGGATCTTGGTGAAGCCGTAGGAAATTTTTTGTTTTCTGCAACGTTCCCCAACACGAATAACTAGAGGGCAACCTGCGGCAAGCATTACTCCAACACCGTGTTCACTTCCCAGACTCCGCCAAGAAGAGACCATCACGGTAACTCACACTGTTGATTCATTTTAATTAAGTTAAGGTTCAAGTTATCTACAACCGGACATTAACAAAATCCCATCTGCCCATAACCGCGGGCACGGCTTTCGAAAGTTCAAATCCCTGCAGGGGAGTCCCAACTTAGCCCATGACAAGCTCTCACGGTCAACGAAGGAATAGACCTCCTCCCAAGACATTCCGATCAGACTGGGTATCTCGGTTCTTCAAGACACTTCGACAAGTTAAAACAAATCTAGCAACACCACCCGAATGTGCCGACAAATCCCGATAGGAGCTGCACATATCTCGTTCTCAGGGAACACTCAGATAAGCAATCCGTACAACTAAAACCAGCCCTCGAGTTTCCCCGAGGTGGCGCTGCAAGGGGCTCTAGGTTGGACCAACACTCAGAGGAGCAGTGGCCCAGGGGGGTTTAAATAAGATGACCCTCGGGCTCCGGAAACCCAAGGGAAAAAGAGGCTAGGTGGCAAATGGTAAAACCAAGGTTGGGCATTGCTGGAAAAGCTTTAATCAAGGTGAACTATCAAGGGGTTCCCATTATAACCCAACCGCGTAAGGAACGCAAAATCTGGGAACATAACACCGATATGACGGAAACTAGGGTGGCAAGAGTGGAACAAAACACTAGGCGGGAGGCCGAGCCTTCCACCCTTTACCAAGTATATAGATGCATTAAGATAACAAGACAATATAATGATATCCCAACAAGTAAATAATGTTCCAACAAGGAACGGTCTCGAATCTTCACCTGCAACTAGCCACGCTATAAGAGGGGCTGAGCAAAGCGGTAACATAGCCAATCAAAGGTTTGCTAGGACATGGTGGGTTAGAGGTTTGACATGGCAATTTGGGAGGCATGAAAAGCATGTGGTAGGCATCGTAGCATAGTCATAGCAAAAGAGCGAGCATCTAGCAAAGCAAAGATAGTAGTGATTTCGAGGGTATGATCATCTTGCCTGCAAAGTTGTCAGAGTTGAATGGATCCTCGAAAGCAAACTCAACGGGCTCCTCGTTAGCAAACTCATCTCCCGGCTCTACCCAAACAAGACAAACAAGCAAACGGAACACAATCAACCACGTGCAAAGCTCAAACAATATGATGCAAAGATGATATGCTATGCGGGATGCGATGCGGGATGCATATGCAACATTTGACAAGGAATGCATGAACCTGGCTCCAACTTGGAAATCCAAGTGTTCCACTAGAAAGAAGAGATGAAATCACCTAAAAACGATATAAAGAACGCCGGAATCGGAGTTACGGTTTGGAAATGGCAAGCAATTCAAATATGACCATGTTCTGCGATTTACAGCAAGTAGCCATCTAAATGCAACGAAATGAACATGCTACAGCACTCAAACATGACAAAAAAATATATGGCAGGAATCCACTCATGATGCTTAACAAAAGTCTAGCACTAAGCTACGGCCAATTCATCCATTAACAGGTCCAAACAAGCATGCCAAAAATGCATTTGACAAACATATTTCAGACTTGGTGAAATTAACACTTGTTTGGAATTTTAGATCAGATAGTACTCTTCGGAGCATGAAAACTATATGCTACAGGACCTGAACATGGCAAAGTAAAGCATGGCATGGAGCTACTCAAAGATCTTAACAAAAGTCCCTTAGTGACCTTGAGCCAAAAGGGATCAGAAAATACAACTGCAAGCATGTGAACATGACAAAAACATAATCAGTTCTCAGTGAAAACTGGAGCATGCTGAAACAGATATCAAGTAGGCATGTTTACGAGCTCGATGCACTCACTACATAGCAAGACATGAAAATCTAAGCATGCACCCATCAAGAATACACAAAATACAATCTAGACATGGCAAGAACAATAGCATATCATGCACGGATCAACTACAACATCATCGGCAAAATCATAACAAGTAGACAATCTGCCCAGCTTCACGAAATGACAAAAGTAGAGCTCGATTGACTCAAGCTAGGGTGCTCCATAATTGCAAAAAAAACATGGATGGATAGAGCACTACAAGATTAACAAAACATACTTACTGATCATCCTCAAAAGAGGCACGGATCACTAGGAAACAACATGAACATATGGCATAATGAGATGAACAGATCAAGGACTTAGTGGAAATGCTAAGTCCCTGAAATCAGCATTAACGATTGCACCACTTTGCAAGCTCGTGCTAGTCACCACACACATCACAAAAATACATGGGTTTCACCTCTGGATAGATGGCAAAACATATAACAAAACACATGTAGAGCACCAGGGCATATCATGCACGCATTAATCATGGCAAAAATGACAAATATCTAATTGGAGCAGCAGATCTGGCAATTATCTCAAATTGCACTCTTCTAACAGCATTTCGGGCATCAAGATGAACTCAAATGAAAATGATGCAAATGAGATGAAATGATGTGCTCTTTGAGACGAACATTTTGATATGCTATATGCCCAAAACGGAGCTATGGATGCGGAGATAGGACATGATGAACAGGAGCAAATAAATTAGGGTTAGGGCAAAAGAGGTCAACCGGATCCGATCCAGATCTGGATCCGGGCATTGTAGCAGCTCGCGAAGCCCGAGGTTCGTCGGCCGGAGATCGAGGTCGCGGCGATCGCCGGCACTTGCGGATGAGGAGGGTTCACCGGAGATGGCCGGGGACGGCGCCGGAGTGACTTGAGGGTGCGGCGTCGAGGTGGAGGCGGCGGCGGCCGGTCGGCGTCGAGCGCCGGCGAGGAGAGTGCGGCGCACCAGCGGGGAACCTCCGCAGCGGAGCGGCGAGGGTCGCGGCGGCGTTGGGTGCCGGACGCGGGGAAGGAGGCGGCGGAGCAGACGGGCGCGGGCGGCGGTGGCTTCGGGCTCGCGGGGGCCCGATCCGGGCCGGGCGGGCTGCGGCGGTGGGAGGAGGCGGTCGGCCATGTGGCGCCGCCTGATTGGCGTGGGCGGCAGCGGCGACTTCGTTCGGTGGTGGCTGGACGTGTCCGGTGGTGGCGGGGCAATTTAAGGTTTGGACGGGGGAGAGATCCGGATTTTCGGAGGAGGACCTATTTATAGGCATAGAGGGAGCTAGGAGTGTCCAAATGAGGTGCGGTTTTCGGCCACGCGATCGTGATCGAACGATCTATATGATGGAGAACGTTTAGGTGGGTTTTGGGCCAAATTGGAGGGGTGTTGGGCTGCAACACACACGAGGCCTTTTCGGTCCCTCGGTTAACCGTTGGAGTATCAAACGAAGTCCAAATGGTACAAAACTTGACAGGCGGTCTACCGATAGTAAACCAAGGCCGCTTGGCAAGTCTCGGTCCAATCTGGAAATGATTAATCCCCACACATGAAAGAAAGGTAGAAATGACCACCGGAGGAGAACGGAGCGTCGGAATGCAAAACGGACAACGGGGAAAATGCTCGAATGCATGAGATGAACACGTATGCAAATGCAATGCACATGATGACATGATATGAGATGCATGACAACGACAACAACACACGGAGACAAAAACCCGAACCCGAGAAAATAAAATAACTTAACACCGGAAACTGCAAGAGTTGGAGTACATATTGGGTAAATTACATCTGGGGTGTTACAACACTCCACCACTACGAAAGGATCTCGTCCCGAGATCTAGGACTGAAAGAATGCCGGGTACTCAGAACGGAGGTGATCCTCGTGTTCCCAGGTGGCTTCATGGTCGGAATGGTGTGACCACTTGACTTTGAGGAATTTGATTGACTTGTTGCGAGTCTTGCGTTCAGTCTCTTCAAGAATAGCAACTGGGTGCTCACGATAAGAGAGATCTTCTTGGAGCTCAATGTCCTCGAAGTTGACGGTGCGGTCAGGAGTCTTGAAGCACTTTTGGAGCTGAGAGACATGGAACACGTCATGCACATTTGCAAAGTTTGAAGGAAGCTCGAGTTGATAGGAGAGATCGCCTCTCTTGCTGACAATCTTGAAAGGTCCCACGTATCTAGGGGCAAGCTTCCCTTTGATACCGAAGTGACGAGTACCTTTCATAGGAGAGATGTGGAGGTAAACATGATCTCCGATCTCGAAAGCCAAATCACGGTGCTTACTATCATAGTAGCTCTTCTGGCGGGATTGGGCTGCTTTGAGGTTATCTCGAATGACTTTGCACATCTCCTCTGCCTCTGTGATTAAGTCATTACCGAGAAGCTGACGTTCACCGGTTTCGGACCAGTTGAGAGGGGTACGGGACTTCCTGCCATACAGAATTTCAAATGGGGCCTTGCCCGAGCTTGCTTGGAAACTATTGTTGTAGGAGAATTCAGCATATGGCAGACAATCCTCCCACTTCATGCCGAAGGAGATCACACAAGCCCTGAGCATATCTTCAAGAATCTGATTGACACGCTCGACTTGACTGCTAGTTTGAGGATAGAAAGCTGTGCTAAAGCGGATGTTGGTGCCCATGGCCTTCTGAAAAGAATCCCAAAACTTGGAGGTAAAGATGCTGCCACGGTCTGAAGAGATCACTTGTGGAATACCGTGCAGAGAGACAATCCGAGAGGTATAGAGTTCCGCCAATTGAGCTGCAGTGATTGACTCTTTGATAGGCAGAAAGTGAGCCACTTTAGTGAGTTTGTCGATGACAACGAATATAGCATCATTGCCACGTTTGGACTTTGGAAACCCAGTCACGAAGTCCATTTCAAAGTGGTCAAACTTCCATTCTGGAATGGCAAGAAGTTGGAGGAGACCAGCCGGCCTTTGGTGTTCTGCCTTCACTCTTCTGCAGACATCACATTCGTTCACGAATTGAGCAATCTCGCGCTTTATTCGAGTCCACCAATAAGCCTGCTTGAGGTCCTGATACATCTTCGTGCTCCCAGCGTGGATGGAGAGGAGAGAATTGTGAGCCTCGTTCATGATCACTTTACGAAGGTCACCTTTGGGTACAACAATACGATCCTCGAAGAAGAGAGTATCCTTGTCATCAAGGCGGTAGCACTTGTACTTGGGTTGACTCTTGGCAATCCCAATCTTCACCTTCTTCACCATAGCATCAAGAAGCTGAGCTTGGCGAATCTGGTCTTCTAAGGTTGGAGAGACTTGAAGGTTGGCGAGGAAACCTTGAGGAACAATTTGCAGATTAAGTTTGCGGAAAGCTTCACAAAGCTCGGGTTGATAAGGCTTTAGAACCAGACTATTGCAATAAGCCTTCCTGCTCAAAGTGTCAGCAATCACATTGGCCTTGCCTGGAGTATACTCGATACTCGGATTATACTCTTGAATCATTTCGACCCATCGAGTTTGCCTGAGGTTGAGATTAGGCTGAGTGAATATGTACTTGAGACTCTTGTGATCAGTGAAAATGTCCACTTTTCTTCCCAATAAGAGATGTCTCCAAGTCAAAAGAGCATGCACAACTGCCGCCAACTCAAGATCATGAGTGGGGTAGTTCTTCTCGTTGGGCTTCAACTGGCGAGAGGTATAAGCAACAACTTTCTTCTCTTGCATCAACACTGCGCCAAGACCTTGGAGGGAGGCATCACAAAAGACCTCGTACGGCTTGGATTCATCAGGCGGAGTCCGAACTGGAGCGGTGACCAATTTCTCTTTCAAAGTGTTGAAAGCAATGTCACACTCCGGAGACCAAACGTACTTGACGTGCTTCTGGAGAATATTTGAGAGAGGCTTCGCGATCTTAGAAAAGTTTTCAACGAATCTTCGACAATAGCTTGCAAGACCGAGGAAGCTACGGAGTTGCTTCATGTTCTGAGGAGGTTCCCAATTCACAATTGCAGACACCTTCTCAGGATTCACCGCAATGCCCTTGGCAGAGATGATATGACCACGATAAAGAACCTCATCGAGCAAAAATTCGCACTTGGAGAACTTGGCGTAGAACTGGTGTTCTCTCAGCTTATCGAGTACCAAATGCAAGTGCTTGGCATGATCTTCCTTGTTCTTCGAGAAAACCAGAATGTCGTTGAGATAGACCAAAACGAAGTCATTGGTGTAGGCGTTGCAGATCAAGTTCATCATGCGAGAGAACGTCGGAGGAACGCTGACGAGGCCAAAAGACATGACAGTTTATTCATATGACCCATAGCTTGTCCTGAAAGCCGTCTTGGGAATATCTTGCTCACGGATTCGAATCTGATGATAAACCATACGGAGATCAAGCTTGGAGAATACTTGGGCACCTTTGAGTTGTTCGAACAGCTCGTTGATGTTGGGAAGTGGGTATTTGTTCTTGATGGTCTTCTTATTCAACGGACGGTAATCAACACAAAGTCGGTCCGTTCCATCCTTCTTCTTCACAAAAAGAACACCACAACCCCACGGAGAAGAACTAGGCTGGATGAGACCCATTCGCTCTTGAATATCAAGTTGCTTCTTCAGCTCCTTCAACTCTTCAGGTCCGAGCTTGTAAGGACGCTTGCACACTAGTTCCGTTCCAGGCTCAAGATCGATGACGAATTCAACTGGCCGATGCGGAGGCATTCCTGGAAGCTCTTTTGGAAAGACGTCTTGATATTCGCAAACGACTGGGATTTGCGAGATGGCATCGAGTTCACCCTTCTCATTGAGAGAAAACAGACGGATGGTATTATCCCAAGCGGCAAAGACAATTACATCCTCAGATGAATGAGTCAATTGAATCTGCCTGGCTGCACAATCCAGATGCGCCTTGTGCTTAGAAAGCCAATCCATTCCGAGAATAAGATCAATATCCGAGTCACCAAGAACATTTGGAGAAGACAAGAACTTATAGTCACCCAAAGTGATTGTAATATCCGGAACACACACTCGAGATGTCATTTTACGGGCCGGAGAGAAAATAGCCAACGGTTTCGACAACACTTGAGTAACAAAATCATGCTTAGATGCAAAAGGTCTCGACATGAAACAATGCGATGCACCAGTGTCAAAAGAACTCTTGCAGGAATATCGTTAACAGGAAGGTTACCCATGATGACATCTGACGAATCCTCTGCCTGAGCTGTGTTCATCAAGTTGACCTTGGCGTGCTTGGGGTTATGCTTGACCATAGCTGTACTTGCCGATCTCACAGGAGGAGGAAGTCGCCTCTGATTGAAGCATTTGTTGGCATAGTGACCCTTCTGTTGGCACTTGTTGCACGTGACCTCTGAAAGCAGACGGTGATACGGACCACTCGATCTTGGAGCTTGAGACGAAGTCTTGTTCTGAAAGCCAGGGTTGGGTGGGTGGGAAGATCCACTGCCACCTTTGCTCTTCTGTTGATACGGCTGACGAAACGGAGGAGGGGGAAGCCAATACTTCTACTGCTTAGCCACTTGAGTAGAGGAAGAATGAGTAGCATCTCTGACTCGCTTCTTGGAAGCATCACACATCAATTGAGCAGCCTCTTGCTTCAATGCCATGTTGTAGAACTCATCGTACCTCAAGGGCTCAAAGAGAACAAGAGCTAGCTAAATTTCTTCTCTGAGACCACCCCTGAACTGGTATATCATGCTCTTCTCATCAGGGACGTCCTGCTTAGCAAAGCGGGCGAGCTTCTGAAACAACTTGTTGTAGTCATAGACAAACAAAGAGCCTTGCTTCAGGTTGCGGAATTCCTCACGCTTGCTTTCAACCACGCTCTGAGGAATATGATGAGCTTTGAAGTCTTGACGGAATTCATCCCAGGTAATAGCACGTCCTCCTTTGGAATCCTTGTACTGCTGGAACCATTCTGCAGCTTGATCTTTGAGTTGGAAAGAAGCGAACTTGACGAAGTCCTCAGGCCTGACGTTACTGCACTCGAAATGCTTGCACAGATCCACGAGCCAATCGTTAGCATCAGTTGCCTCAACACAATTGCTGAAAGTCTTTGGCCCGTTAGCAAGGAACTGGTTGAGTGTAGCAAAGTGATTCTGATTGTTGCCTTGGTTCCCTTGGTTGCCTTGATTGCGCTCTTGAAGAATTTGCATGATCAACTGTGTGTTTGCATTGGTTGCGGCCATCACAGCTTGCCATGCCTCCGAAGGAGGTGGAGGTGGTGGCGGATCTTGATTCTGATTCTGATTGGTGCTCTTAGCGGGAGCCATCCTGAAGAGGTTGACCACCGTTAGCACATTGACAGATAAAATGAAGCTGAATCCAACGGAATGAAAATTGCAACATAAAGTCTTCACATCCGAACAAAATGAACGAATGCATTCCTCTTGAAATGGTCACATATCCATAAATTGAGAAGCCACTTAGAATTTAGGTAGAGAAATAAATCAACAAGGTACGGATCAAGAACGAATAATCGGTAAGAAATCCCAATCTCAAACCAAATATCCGTGGAAGAAGAACTAGAGCTACAAGAATTCCCACCTATGAAACTCCCGAACGTTTTTGGTTATGCAATTAGGTGTTGGGGATACAGGGGAAGCATAATATCTCACCCAAACTAGCAAATCCTACATCCAGCTGTATCCATCCTTCAACACATAACCGAGAAAAACTTCGAAAACCATCTACCTCAACCTTCGAAAAGCATCCGTTATACAAGTTATGGAGATACTCCCAAACTCCCGCCCCAGTACTGGGTGGCGTCGAGGTTATCTCACCAACGAACTGCATAAAGAGATTTTCGATGTCGGCGTACTAAACTCAGGTATTCCAGAACTGCAACGATAAAATTATGACGACAACATGTAACACCCTCGATGCGACTATAGCTCCCACGTGTCGAGGCACGACTTAGAGACATAATCGCATTTAAGGCATATGTCGCAAGCTAGGCAATCTTCATAACATCCCATGTAATATGAATAATAAAGGGGGGAACATAGTTGGCTTACACTCGCCACGTCAATCACAAACATAAATAACATTACATCATCCAAAACACTCATGGCCTGACTACGGCGCCAAAATAAAAGAGAACCCAACATGCGACACGGCCCCGAATCAAACCCCAACTAGGCACCAATACTGATCATCAGGAAAAGACACGTAGTAACGCTGAGAGTCTTCGTCGAACTCCCACTTGAGCTCGTACTCATCACCTGGAGCGGAATCACCTGGACCTGCATCTGGAGTTATAGTATCTGTGAGCCATAGGGACTCAGCAATCTCGCACCCTCGCGATCAAGACTATTTAAGCTTATAGGAAGGGTAAGACAAATATATGTGGAGCTGCAGCAAGCGACTAGCATATATGGTGGCTATCTTATTCGCAAAAGAGAGCGAGAAGAGGAGGCAAAGCGCGAGCGTGAAAAACTAGAGGAACAACCTGCGCAAGCATTACTCCAACACCGTGTCCACTTCCCGGACTCCGCCAAGAAGAGGCCATCACAACAACACACTTAGTTGATTCATTTTAATTAATTAAGGTTCAAGTTATCTACAACCGGACATTAAAAAATTCCCATCTGCCCATAACCGCGGGCACGGCTTTCGAAAGTTCAATCCCTGCAGGGGAGTCCCAACTTAGCCCATGACAAGCTCTCACGGTCAACAAAGGAATAGACCTCCTCCCAAGACGTTCCGATCAGACTCTGTATCTCGGTAACTCAAGACACTTCGACAGGTTAAAACAAGACCAGCAACACCGCCCGAATGTGCCGACAAATCCCGATAGGAGCTGCACATATCTCTTTCTCAGGGCACACTCAGATTGTCTTAGGTATGGGTAGGCCAGCCCAGAGTTGCCCCTGGTGGCCACCGGTAGCTGACAGGTGGACCAACACTCAGAGGAGCACTAGCCCCGGGGGGGGGTTAAAATAAGATGACCCTTGAGTCTGTAGAACCCAAGGGAAAGAAAAGGGCTAGGTGGCAAACGACAAAACCAATGTTGGGCATTGATGGAAAAGCTTTAATCAAGGCGAAATATCAAGGGGTTCCCATTATAACCCAACCGCGTAAGGAACACAAAAAAAATCCGGGAACATAACACTGATATGACGGAAACTAGGGCGGCAAGAGTGGAACAAAACACTAGGAGAGAGGCCGAGCCTTCCACCCTTTACCAAGTATATAGATGCATTAAGATAACATGGCAATATAATGATATCCCAACAAGTAAATAAATGATGTTCCAACAAGGAACGGCATCCAATCTTCACCTGCAACTAGCAACGCTATAAGAGGGGCTGAGCAAAGCGGTAACATAGCCAATCAACGGTTTGCTAGGACAATGGTGGGTTAGAGGTTTGTCATGGCAATTTGGGAGGCTGGCAAGCAAAAGGTAGGCATCATAGCATTGGCATAGCAAAGAGCGAGCAAACTAGCAAAGCAAAGATGGTAGTGATTTCAAGGGTATGATCATCTTGCCTGCACAGTTGTCAGAGTTGACTGGATCCTCACAAGCAAACTCAACGGGCTCCTCGATAGCGAACTCGTCTCCCCGCTCTACCCAAACAAGACAAACAAGCAACAAGGATACAATCAACCATGTGCAAGGATCAAACGACATGATGCAATGATGATATGCTATGCGGGATGCGACGCGGGATGGAAAATGCAAGATATGACAGGAAATGCATGTACCTGGCCTCAACTTGGAATTCCAAGGGTGCCACTGGAAAGATGAGATGAAATCGCTTGAAAACGATATAAAGAACGCCAGAATAGGAGTTACGGTTTGGAAATGGCAAGCGTTTTAAGAATGACACCGGTCTGCGATTTACAGCAAGTAGGCATCTAAATGCAATGAGATGAACATGCTACAGCCACCAAACATGACAACAAAATACATGGCAGGGATGCACACAAGATGCTTAACAAAAGACTAGCACTGAGCTACGGCTAATTCATTCATTATGAGGTTCAAACAAGCATGGCAAAAACGCAAATGCAAAACTGATCTCACACTTGGTGAAATTAACACTTGTCTGAAATTTCAGATCATGAAGCCCTCTTCGGAGCAGCAAAACAACATGATACATGACCTGATTATGACAAATAAGAACATGGCATGGAGCTACTCAACAAGCTTAACAAAAGACCCAAAGTGACCTGGGGCCAAAAGGGTTCACAAAATATACTAACGGGCACACGAACATAGCAAAAACATAATCAGTTTTCAGACTTAGTGGAAACTGAGACATGCTGAAATATAACTCACGAAGGCATGTAAACGAGCTCGATGCACTCACTACGATGCAAGTCATGGCAAGGCAAGCATACATCCAAAAAGAAGGCACAAAATTCTAGCTAGACATGGCAAGAACAATGGCATAGCATGCACGGATCAACTACAATAGCATCGGCAAAATCGCAAACAAGTTGACGATCTGCCCAGATTCACCACGAAGCAAAAGTAGAGCTCGATTGACTCAAGCTAGGATGCTCCATAATTGCAGACAAAGATATGGATGGATAGAGCATAACAAGATTAACACAACTCCTTTACTGATCATCCTCACTAGGAAACAAGCTGAACATATGGCATCATGAACTAAATAATCCCAGACTTAGTGAAAACTACTAAGTCCCTGAAAACAGATATACCGGGTGCCTCACTTTGCAAGCTTGCACAAGTCACCACACACATCCTAAAAATGCATGGGTTGCACCTCTGGAAAGAAGACAAAATCCTTAACAAAACATATGAAGGACTCACAGGCATAGCGTGCACACAATAATCATGGCAAAAATGACAAAAGTCTAAGATGAACTAGCAGATCTGACAATTAACTCACGAAGCCCTCTTCTAACAGCATTTCGGGCATCAAGATGAACTCAAATGAAAATGATGCAATGGAATGAAATGATGTACTTGTCGAGGCGAACATTTTGATATGCTATATGTCCAAAACGGAGCTATGGATGCAAAGATATGGCCGGTCAAAGTAGGCATAAAAATTAGGGTTAGGGACGAAAAAGTCAACCGAAAATATCTCCAAATCCAGATCTGAAATCACTGTTCACGGGCACGGACTTCGAGGTCGCCAGATTCTTCGCCGGAGTTTGTCAGGGACGCCGGAGCTTGGAGAGGAGGAGGCCGGACGGCGGGGCCGGCCGGATCCGAGGCGCGGCGGGGTA
>NC_057812.1:381665440-381669815 GCF_018294505.1 Triticum aestivum | reverse complement strand
GACACGTCCGGTGCGCGGCGGATCCGATTTTTAGGGTTTCGAGAGGGGGAGATAATCCGAAAACGGGGGGGGGCTATTTATAGGCATAAGTGGAGCTAGGAGAGTACAAATGAGGTGCGATTTTCGGCCACGCGATCGTGATCGAACGCTCTAGGTGATGGAGCAGAGTTTGGTGGGTTTTGGGCCAAATTGGAGGGGTGTTGGGCTGCAACACACACGAGGCCTTTTCGGTCCCTCGGTTAACCGTTGGAGTATCAAACAAAGTCCAAATGATACGAAACTTGACAGGCGGTCTACCGGTAGTAAACCAAGGCCGCTTGGCAAGTCTCGGTCCAATCCGGAAATGTTTAATCCCCAAACACGAAAGAAAGCTAGAACTGACCACCGGAGGAGAACGAAGCACCGGAATGCAAAACGGACAACGGGAAAAAAGCTCGAATGCATGAGATGAACATGTATGCAAATGCAATGCACATGATGACGTGATATGAGATGCATGAAAACAAAAACAACACACGGAGACAAAGACCCGAACCCGAGAAATAAATATGACTTAACGCCGAAAACGGCAAGAGTTGGAGTACAAATAGGGAAAGTTACATCCGGGGTGTTACACAACACCTCAGAGCTCAACTCCCCGGGACACTTCCACAAAACCCCTGACAGGAGGCACCAAGACAATGTTCTCGTCACAAAACCATCGGAACGATTCCAAGATACCCGTGTGATCCTAAAAAAATTAGTGAAATTTTGAGAAGAGAAGAGTCAAAACTCTACGTCAGGATGCCTTACCAGAGCGATGAGGAGACTGGGAAGTAAAAATAATTCCTAAACTCTCCGATATATAATTCCTAAATGACTCAAAACATTTTTCTAGACACAACAACGGCTGCTAAAAACGATCAAGCAATGGGGCTCCTAAGGTCGGGGAAGGCTCTGATTACCAACTTGAAACGCCCTCAATGCAGCTATATCTCCCACGTGTCGAGGCATGACTTAGAGGCATAACCGCATTGAAAGCAATGTTGCAAGTTAGCCAATCATCACAACATCCCATGTAATATAGATAATAAAAGGGGAGGTACATAGTTGGCTTACACTCGCCACGTCAATCAAGTACATAAATAGCATTACAACATTCAAACACTCATGGCCCGACTACGACGCCAAAATAAAAGATAACCCAACATGCGACACGGTCCCGATCACCCCCAACTGGGCACCACTACTGATCATCAGGGAAAGACACGTAGTAACGGCATGAGTCCTCGTAGAACTCCCACTTGAGCTCAAGCGCGTCATCTGGAGCAGAATCATCAGGCCCTGCATCTGGTTTGGAAGTAATCTGTGAGCCACAGGGACTCAGCAATCTCGCACCCTCGCGATCAAGACTATTTAAGCTTATAGGTAAGGCAAGGTAATATATATGGAGCTGCAGCAAGCGACTAGCATATATAGTGGCTAACCTGTTCGCAAAAGAGAGCGAGAAGAGAAGGCAAAGCGCGAACAAATAACTAGAGGGCAACCCGCGGCAAGCATTACTCCAACACCGTGTTCACTTCCCGGACTCCGCCGAGAAGAGACCATCACGATAACTCACATTGTTGATTCATTTTAGTTAAGTTAAGGTTCAAGTTATCTACAACCAGACATTAACAAAATCCCATCTGCCCATAACCGCGGGCACGGCTTTCGAAAGTTCAAATCCCTGCAGGGGAGTCCTAACTTAGCCCGTGACAAGCTCTCATGGTCAACGAAGGAATAGACCTCCTCCCAAGACATTCCGATCAGACTCGGTATCTCGGTTCTTCAAGACACTTCGACAAGTTCAAACAAATCCAGCAACACCGCCCGAATGTGCCGACAAATCTCGATAGGAGCTACACATATCTCGTTCTCGGGGCACACTCAGATAAGCAATCCGTACAAGTAAAACCAGCCCTCGAGTTTCCCCGAGGTGGCGCTGCAAGGGGCTCTAGGTTGGACCAACACTCAGAGGAGCACTGGCCCGGGGGGGGGTTAAATAAGATGACCCTCGGGCTCCGGAAACCCAAGGGAAAAAGAGGCTAGGTTGCAAATGGTAAAACCAAGGTTGGGCATTACTGGAAAAGCTTTAATCAAGGAGAACTATCAAGGGGTTCCCATTATAACCCAACCGCATAAGGAACACAAAATCCGGGAACATAACACCGATATGACGGAAACTAGGGCGGCAAGAGTGGAACAAAACACTAGGCGGGAGGCCGAGCCTTCCACCCTTTACCAAGTATATAGATGCATTAAGATAACAAGATAATATAATGATATCCCAACAAGTAAATAATGTTCCAACAAGGAACGGTCTCGAATCTTCACCTGCAACTAGCCACGCTATAAGAGGGGCTGAGCAAAGCGGTAATATAGCCAATCAAAGGTTTGCTAGGACATGGTGGGTTAGAGGTTTGACATGGAAATTTGGGAGGCATGAAAAGCAAGTGGTAGGCATCATAGCATAGGCATAGCAAAAGAGCGAGCATCTAGCAAAGCAAAGATAGTAGTGATTTCGAGGGTATGATCATCTTGCCTGCAAAGTTGTCAGAGTTGACTGGATCCTCGAAAGCAAACTCAACGGGCTCCTCGTTAGCAAACTCGTATCCCGGCTCTACCCAAACAAGACAAACAGCAAACGGAACACAATCAACCATGTGCAAAGCTCAAACAATATGATGCAAAGATGATATGCTATGCGGGATGCGATGCGGGATGCATATGCAAGATTTGACAAGGAATGCATGAACCTGGCCCCAACATGGAAATACAAGTGTGCCACTGGAAAGATGAGATGAAATCGCTTGAAAACGATATAAAGAATGCCGGAATCGGAGTTACGGTTTGGAAATGGCAAGCAATTCAAATATGACCACGTTCTGCGATTTACATCAAGTAGCCATCTAAATGCAACGAGATGAACATGCTACAGCACTCAAACATGACAACAAAATACATGGCAGGAATCCACTCATGATGCTTAACAAAAGTCTAGCACTGAGCTACGGCCAATTCATCCATTAACAGGTTCAAACAAGCATGGCAAAAATGCATTTGACAAACAGATTTCAGACTTAGTGAAATTAACACTTGTCTGGAATTTCAGATCAGATAGTACTCTTCGGAGCATGAAAACTATATGCTACAGGACCTGAACATGGCAAAGTAAAGCATGGCATGGAGCTACTCAAAGATCTTAACAAAAGTCCCTTAGTGACCTTGATCCAAAAGGGATCAGAAAATACAATTGCAAGCATATGAACATGACAAAAACATAATCAGTTCTCAGACTTAGTGAAAACTGGAGCATGCTGAAACAGATATCAAGTAGGCATGTTTACGAGCTCGATGCACTCACTACAGAGCAAGTCATGACAATCTAAGCATGCAACCATCAAGAATACATAAAATACAAGCTAGACATGGCAAGAACAATAGCATAGCATGCACGGATCAACTACAACATCATCGGAAAAATCGCTAACAAGTAGACAATCTGCCCAGATTCACGAAATGACAAACGTAGAGCTCGATTGACTCAAGTTAGGGTGCTCCATAATTGCAAACAAAGACATGGATGGATAGAGCACTACAAGATTAACAAAACATACTTACTGATCATCCTCAAAAGAGGCACGGATCACTAGGAAACAACATGAACATATGGCATAATGAGATGAACAGATCAAGGACTTAGTGGAAATGCTAAGTCCCTGAAATTAGCATTAACGATTGCACCACTTTGCAAGCTCGTGCTAGTCACCACACACATAACAAAAATACATGGGTTGCACCTCTGGATAGATGGCAAAACATATAACAAAACACATGTAGAGCACCAGGGCATATCATGCACACATTAATCATGGCAAAAATGACAAATATCTAATTGGAGCAGCAGATCTGGCAATTATCTCAAATAGCACTCTTCTAACAGCATTTAGGGCATCAAGATGAACTCAAATGAAAATGATGCAATGAGATGAAATGATGTTCTCTCTGAGACGAACATTTTGATATGCTATATGCCCAAAACGGAGCTACGGATGCGGAGATACGACATGATGAACACGAGCAAATAAATTAGGGTTAGGGCAAAAGAGGTCAACCGGATCCGATCCAGATCTGGATCCGGGCACTGTAGCAGCTCGCGAAGCCCGAGGTTCATCGGCCGTAGATCGAGGTCGTGGCAGTCGCCGGCGCTTGCGGATGAGGAGGGTTCACCGGAGATGGTCGGGGACGGCGCCGGAGTGGCTTGAGGGTGCGGCGTCGAGGTGGAGGCGGCAGCGGCCGGTCGGCGTCGAGCGCCGGCGAGGAGAGTGCGGCGCGCCGGCGGGGAACCTCCGCG